>NW_025727623.1:0-35279 GCF_021461385.2 Schistocerca piceifrons
GAACATTTCAGATTCTTTTTAAGAATCGCAATTTCAATCATTCGAGGTGAAGCAGTGGTGCAGCGTTTCTTTTCTTAAGATCTCGCAGCTGCTTGGAGGTATGTCCATCGTTTTAAGGCGCCAGAAAACTAGCGTCAGCGGTGCGTCAGTGGGAAGTCGGTGAAGTCGCCATTGGAGCCATAAGCCAGTAATTACGACATGCGAATCACTCGCACACCACGCAGCTGTACGATAATGCTCGTGCGTGGGCCCGCATAGCTGAGTCGGTAGAGCGTTAGGGTCCTGGGTTCAAGTCCCTGTCTGGGCAAAAATGACTACACTTTCGTAGCGGCTAATGGAAACCCTAGAGAAAAGAGTGAGGCCACGCCGTTTTGTGCCATCAGATTGCTTCTGAAGATGGCGGTTTCACTTGTCGGGAGTCGCTTCCGCCACCGGCAGTCGTGGCCGAGTGGTTAAGGCGTCTGACTTGAAATCAGATTCCCTCTGGGAGCGTAGGTTCGAGTCCTGCCGGCTGCGAAAATTTTCTCGCTCTCAAAAGGCGGACGTTCAGCTGCATCCTAGCAGTTGCGTCACTACTAAACACGTGGGTCACCAGCAATGTGCAGTGTTATTTGATCCAGGGCGCAGCGTTACAGTCGCGCCCAGAAGCCGCAGCTCATCTCCGCGTCTCACAGCCGTCCACCAGGTGTTAGTACAAGTGTCGCCTCACTGGGCAGTGCAGATGTGTCCATTTTAGCTTGCAGACGATGACATGTAGCAATTTATGAGCTAACGCAGGTGGAATGTTTTACCGTGCGTATCTGCTAGATACTGCCTCTCATACGGTGGAGAGGCTCACTCCTTCTCGTGTCTCGTTCTCTGCACACGAGTTGCCCCTCTGGCATCGATATAGCACGGGTTTGCTAGCGTCAGCGAAGTCAATATTACACGAATCGAGTCGACATGTTTGCTTGTTACGATGACGGAAGCAGAAGAAATGTGTGTGGAACTTCACTGCATCGCCTGCTCGCCTTTCAGCGCCCCTGTGTCTTATCAGACGAAGGTGACTGTGAAACTGGCAACGAGGCAGACGTGAACGAACACATGCAAATGGCCGCCTTGAACGTCAGCCGAAATAGCTCAGTTGGGAGAGCGTTAGACTGAAGATCTAAAGGTCCCTGGTTCGATCCCGGGTTTCGGCAGGTATTCATTTTGATGCGACGCCAATGGAATTACTCTGCGTTTGTGATAATGCAACTACCGCTGACAACAAAAATGACTCTCTCCTGTAGCTGTTCTGGTTGCCTAGTGCATGCCGTAAGAGGAACTCACTAGACAACTAACTCCCTTAGAAGCAAAAGGATTAAAAATATCCTACCGACTGCATTCCTTTTTCTGTGTCAGGTGGTGAAGAACGTCTTCAACGGAACCGTGAAATGAGCGAAAACGTGGGAAACATTGCATTCGAAATGCTTGTGAATTTTCCAATTGCCCAGTGAGTGTCGACAAAACACGTAAATTCTCTGCTCCAACGTATGAGACGTAACAACTGGTGCAATTTGTTGTTGCATCATGTGCCAGCAGTCTTCGATAGTGTGTTACGAGCTTAGCGCGATAAGTTTGTAGACAGCATTTAGGCGACGTTTTATTAGTAACAGCCCCATACAGCGATTGCACAACAGTAAAGGACATGAGTCAATGTATAGTTGTGCATCGTGGGAGGTTTCACAGCGTCGTGTGCCCGGATAGCTCAGTCGGTAGAGCGTTAGGCGTTTAAGCTAAGGGTCCAGGGTTCAAGTCCCTGTCCAGGTGGAGATTTTAATACTTTGGTAGCGATTCGTCTGGTAGCGCTGGAAACGTTACGGAAAATAATGCAGCTACGCCGTTTTCTGACACCACAGTGCTTTAAACGGTAGCAGTTGCACCGCGCTAACGGCAGTCGTGGCCGAGTGGTTAAGGCGTCCGACTCGAAATCAGATTCCCTGTGGGAGCGTAGGTTCGAATCCTACCGGCTGCGTGCGATTTTGCGTAAAGAGGAGCAAACATTTTCGCACACATGTGACATGCGTGGGCGAATGCGGGTGCAAACCAGTGACGCCATTCTCAACAAGACGAAAATTTCCGTTTTAAGAATACTGAGTTTTCGCGACGACCGCTGCTTACTGTGGCTATCGGTTCACCTCACACTGACGCTGGTACTGCAGCACAGATGTGCTCGAAAGTGATGGAGAGAGCGAACATTTCAGATTCTTTTTAAGAATCGCAATTTCAATCATTCGAGTGCGGCAAAAGCAGTGGTGCAGCGTTTCTTTTCTTAAGATCTCGCAGCTGCTTGGAGGTATGTCCATCGTTTTAAGGCGCCAGAAAACTAGCGTCAGCGGGAAGTCGGTGAAGTCGCCATTGGAGCCATAAGCCAGTAATTACGACATGCGAATCACTCGCACACCACGCAGCTGTACGATAATGCTCGTGCGTGGGCCCGCATAGCTGAGTCGGTAGAGCGTTAGGGTCCTGGGTTCAAGTCCCTGTCTGGGCAAAAATGACTACACTTTCGTAGCGGCTAATGGAAACCCTAGAGAAAAGAGTGAGGCCACGCCGTTTTGTGCCATCAGATTGCTTCTGAAGATGGCGGTTTCACTTGTCGGGAGTCGCTTCCGCCACCGGCAGTCGTGGCCGAGTGGTTAAGGCGTCTGACTTGAAATCAGATTCCCTCTGGGAGCGTAGGTTCGAGTCCTGCCGGCTGCGAAAATTTTCTCGCTCTCAAAAGGCGGACGTTCAGCTGCATCCTAGCAGTTGCGTCACTACTAAACACGTGGGTCACCAGCAATGTGCAGTGTTATTTGATCCAGGGCGCAGCGTTACAGTCGCGCCCAGAAGCCGCAGCTCATCTCCGCGTCTCACAGCCGTCCACCAGGTGTTAGTACAAGTGTCGCCTCACTGGGCAGTGCAGATGTGTCCATTTTAGCTTGCAGACGATGACATGTAGCAATTTATGAGCTAACGCAGGTGGAATGTTTTACCGTGCGTATCTGCTAGATACTGCCTCTCATACGGTGGAGAGGCTCACTCCTTCTCGTGTCTCGTTCTCTGCACACGAGTTGCCCCTGGCATCGATATAGCACGGGTTTGCTAGCGTCAGCGAAGTCAATATTACACGAATCGAGTCGACATGTTTGCTTGTTACGATGACGGAAGCAGAAGAAATGTGTGTGGAACTTCACTGCATCGCCTGCTCGCCTTTCAGCGCCCCTGTGTCTTATCAGACGAAGGTGACTGTGAAACTGGCAACGAGGCAGACGTGAACGAACACATGCAAATGGCCGCCTTGAACGTCAGCCGAAATAGCTCAGTTGGGAGAGCGTTAGACTGAAGATCTAAAGGTCCCTGGTTCGATCCCGGGTTTCGGCAGGTATTCATTTTGATGCGACGCCAATGGAATTACTCTGCGTTTGTGATAATGCAACTACCGCTGACAACAAAAATGACTCTCTCCTGTAGCTGTTCTGGTTGCCTAGTGCATGCCGTAAGAGGAACTCACTAGACAACTAACTCCCTTAGAAGCAAAAGGATTAAAAATATCCTACCGACTGCATTCCTTTTTCTGTGTCAGGTGGTGAAGAACGTCTTCAACGGAACCGTGAAATGAGCGAAAACGTGGGAAACATTGCATTCGAAATGCTTGTGAATTTTCCAATTGCCCAGTGAGTGTCGACAAAACACGTAAATTCTCTGCTCCAACGTATGAGACGTAACAACTGGTGCAATTTGTTGTTGCATCATGTGCCAGCAGTCTTCGATAGTGTGTTACGAGCTTAGCGCGATAAGTTTGTAGACAGCATTTAGGCGACGTTTTATTAGTAACAGCCCCATACAGCGATTGCACAACAGTAAAGGACATGAGTCAATGTATAGTTGTGCATCGTGGGAGGTTTCACAGCGTCGTGTGCCCGGATAGCTCAGTCGGTAGAGCGTTAGGCGTTTAAGCTAAGGGTCCAGGGTTCAAGTCCCTGTCCAGGTGGAGATTTTAATACTTTGGTAGCGATTCGTCTGGTAGCGCTGGAAACGTTACGGAAAATAATGCAGCTACGCCGTTTTCTGACACCACAGTGCTTTAAACGGTAGCAGTTGCACCGCGCTAACGGCAGTCGTGGCCGAGTGGTTAAGGCGTCCGACTCGAAATCAGATTCCCTGTGGGAGCGTAGGTTCGAATCCTACCGGCTGCGTGCGATTTTGCGTAAAGAGGAGCAAACATTTTCGCACACATGTGACATGCGTGGGCGAATGCGGGTGCAAACCAGTGACGCCATTCTCAACAAGACGAAAATTTCCGTTTTAAGAATACTGAGTTTTCGCGACGACCGCTGCTTACTGTGGCTATCGGTTCACCTCACACTGACGCTGGTACTGCAGCACAGATGTGCTCGAAAGTGATGGAGAGAGCGAACATTTCAGATTCTTTTTAAGAATCGCAATTTCAATCATTCGAGTGCGGCAAAAGCAGTGGTGCAGCGTTTCTTTTCTTAAGATCTCGCAGCTGCTTGGAGGTATGTCCATCGTTTTAAGGCGCCAGAAAACTAGCGTCAGCGGGAAGTCGGTGAAGTCGCCATTGGAGCCATAAGCCAGTAATTACGACATGCGAATCACTCGCACACCACGCAGCTGTACGATAATGCTCGTGCGTGGGCCCGCATAGCTGAGTCGGTAGAGCGTTAGGGTCCTGGGTTCAAGTCCCTGTCTGGGCAAAAATGACTACACTTTCGTAGCGGCTAATGGAAACCCTAGAGAAAAGAGTGAGGCCACGCCGTTTTGTGCCATCAGATTGCTTCTGAAGATGGCGGTTTCACTTGTCGGGAGTCGCTTCCGCCACCGGCAGTCGTGGCCGAGTGGTTAAGGCGTCTGACTTGAAATCAGATTCCCTCTGGGAGCGTAGGTTCGAGTCCTGCCGGCTGCGAAAATTTTCTCGCTCTCAAAAGGCGGACGTTCAGCTGCATCCTAGCAGTTGCGTCACTACTAAACACGTGGGTCACCAGCAATGTGCAGTGTTATTTGATCCAGGGCGCAGCGTTACAGTCGCGCCCAGAAGCCGCAGCTCATCTCCGCGTCTCACAGCCGTCCACCAGGTGTTAGTACAAGTGTCGCCTCACTGGGCAGTGCAGATGTGTCCATTTTAGCTTGCAGACGATGACATGTAGCAATTTATGAGCTAACGCAGGTGGAATGTTTTACCGTGCGTATCTGCTAGATACTGCCTCTCATACGGTGGAGAGGCTCACTCCTTCTCGTGTCTCGTTCTCTGCACACGAGTTGCCCCTGGCATCGATATAGCACGGGTTTGCTAGCGTCAGCGAAGTCAATATTACACGAATCGAGTCGACATGTTTGCTTGTTACGATGACGGAAGCAGAAGAAATGTGTGTGGAACTTCACTGCATCGCCTGCTCGCCTTTCAGCGCCCCTGTGTCTTATCAGACGAAGGTGACTGTGAAACTGGCAACGAGGCAGACGTGAACGAACACATGCAAATGGCCGCCTTGAACGTCAGCCGAAATAGCTCAGTTGGGAGAGCGTTAGACTGAAGATCTAAAGGTCCCTGGTTCGATCCCGGGTTTCGGCAGGTATTCATTTTGATGCGACGCCAATGGAATTACTCTGCGTTTGTGATAATGCAACTACCGCTGACAACAAAAATGACTCTCTCCTGTAGCTGTTCTGGTTGCCTAGTGCATGCCGTAAGAGGAACTCACTAGACAACTAACTCCCTTAGAAGCAAAAGGATTAAAAATATCCTACCGACTGCATTCCTTTTTCTGTGTCAGGTGGTGAAGAACGTCTTCAACGGAACCGTGAAATGAGCGAAAACGTGGGAAACATTGCATTCGAAATGCTTGTGAATTTTCCAATTGCCCAGTGAGTGTCGACAAAACACGTAAATTCTCTGCTCCAACGTATGAGACGTAACAACTGGTGCAATTTGTTGTTGCATCATGTGCCAGCAGTCTTCGATAGTGTGTTACGAGCTTAGCGCGATAAGTTTGTAGACAGCATTTAGGCGACGTTTTATTAGTAACAGCCCCATACAGCGATTGCACAACAGTAAAGGACATGAGTCAATGTATAGTTGTGCATCGTGGGAGGTTTCACAGCGTCGTGTGCCCGGATAGCTCAGTCGGTAGAGCGTTAGGCGTTTAAGCTAAGGGTCCAGGGTTCAAGTCCCTGTCCAGGTGGAGATTTTAATACTTTGGTAGCGATTCGTCTGGTAGCGCTGGAAACGTTACGGAAAATAATGCAGCTACGCCGTTTTCTGACACCACAGTGCTTTAAACGGTAGCAGTTGCACCGCGCTAACGGCAGTCGTGGCCGAGTGGTTAAGGCGTCCGACTCGAAATCAGATTCCCTGTGGGAGCGTAGGTTCGAATCCTACCGGCTGCGTGCGATTTTGCGTAAAGAGGAGCAAACATTTTCGCACACATGTGACATGCGTGGGCGAATGCGGGTGCAAACCAGTGACGCCATTCTCAACAAGACGAAAATTTCCGTTTTAAGAATACTGAGTTTTCGCGACGACCGCTGCTTACTGTGGCTATCGGTTCACCTCACACTGACGCTGGTACTGCAGCACAGATGTGCTCGAAAGTGATGGAGAGAGCGAACATTTCAGATTCTTTTTAAGAATCGCAATTTCAATCATTCGAGTGCGGCAAAAGCAGTGGTGCAGCGTTTCTTTTCTTAAGATCTCGCAGCTGCTTGGAGGTATGTCCATCGTTTTAAGGCGCCAGAAAACTAGCGTCAGCGGGAAGTCGGTGAAGTCGCCATTGGAGCCATAAGCCAGTAATTACGACATGCGAATCACTCGCACACCACGCAGCTGTACGATAATGCTCGTGCGTGGGCCCGCATAGCTGAGTCGGTAGAGCGTTAGGGTCCTGGGTTCAAGTCCCTGTCTGGGCAAAAATGACTACACTTTCGTAGCGGCTAATGGAAACCCTAGAGAAAAGAGTGAGGCCACGCCGTTTTGTGCCATCAGATTGCTTCTGAAGATGGCGGTTTCACTTGTCGGGAGTCGCTTCCGCCACCGGCAGTCGTGGCCGAGTGGTTAAGGCGTCTGACTTGAAATCAGATTCCCTCTGGGAGCGTAGGTTCGAGTCCTGCCGGCTGCGAAAATTTTCTCGCTCTCAAAAGGCGGACGTTCAGCTGCATCCTAGCAGTTGCGTCACTACTAAACACGTGGGTCACCAGCAATGTGCAGTGTTATTTGATCCAGGGCGCAGCGTTACAGTCGCGCCCAGAAGCCGCAGCTCATCTCCGCGTCTCACAGCCGTCCACCAGGTGTTAGTACAAGTGTCGCCTCACTGGGCAGTGCAGATGTGTCCATTTTAGCTTGCAGACGATGACATGTAGCAATTTATGAGCTAACGCAGGTGGAATGTTTTACCGTGCGTATCTGCTAGATACTGCCTCTCATACGGTGGAGAGGCTCACTCCTTCTCGTGTCTCGTTCTCTGCACACGAGTTGCCCCTGGCATCGATATAGCACGGGTTTGCTAGCGTCAGCGAAGTCAATATTACACGAATCGAGTCGACATGTTTGCTTGTTACGATGACGGAAGCAGAAGAAATGTGTGTGGAACTTCACTGCATCGCCTGCTCGCCTTTCAGCGCCCCTGTGTCTTATCAGACGAAGGTGACTGTGAAACTGGCAACGAGGCAGACGTGAACGAACACATGCAAATGGCCGCCTTGAACGTCAGCCGAAATAGCTCAGTTGGGAGAGCGTTAGACTGAAGATCTAAAGGTCCCTGGTTCGATCCCGGGTTTCGGCAGGTATTCATTTTGATGCGACGCCAATGGAATTACTCTGCGTTTGTGATAATGCAACTACCGCTGACAACAAAAATGACTCTCTCCTGTAGCTGTTCTGGTTGCCTAGTGCATGCCGTAAGAGGAACTCACTAGACAACTAACTCCCTTAGAAGCAAAAGGATTAAAAATATCCTACCGACTGCATTCCTTTTTCTGTGTCAGGTGGTGAAGAACGTCTTCAACGGAACCGTGAAATGAGCGAAAACGTGGGAAACATTGCATTCGAAATGCTTGTGAATTTTCCAATTGCCCAGTGAGTGTCGACAAAACACGTAAATTCTCTGCTCCAACGTATGAGACGTAACAACTGGTGCAATTTGTTGTTGCATCATGTGCCAGCAGTCTTCGATAGTGTGTTACGAGCTTAGCGCGATAAGTTTGTAGACAGCATTTAGGCGACGTTTTATTAGTAACAGCCCCATACAGCGATTGCACAACAGTAAAGGACATGAGTCAATGTATAGTTGTGCATCGTGGGAGGTTTCACAGCGTCGTGTGCCCGGATAGCTCAGTCGGTAGAGCGTTAGGCGTTTAAGCTAAGGGTCCAGGGTTCAAGTCCCTGTCCAGGTGGAGATTTTAATACTTTGGTAGCGATTCGTCTGGTAGCGCTGGAAACGTTACGGAAAATAATGCAGCTACGCCGTTTTCTGACACCACAGTGCTTTAAACGGTAGCAGTTGCACCGCGCTAACGGCAGTCGTGGCCGAGTGGTTAAGGCGTCCGACTCGAAATCAGATTCCCTGTGGGAGCGTAGGTTCGAATCCTACCGGCTGCGTGCGATTTTGCGTAAAGAGGAGCAAACATTTTCGCACACATGTGACATGCGTGGGCGAATGCGGGTGCAAACCAGTGACGCCATTCTCAACAAGACGAAAATTTCCGTTTTAAGAATACTGAGTTTTCGCGACGACCGCTGCTTACTGTGGCTATCGGTTCACCTCACACTGACGCTGGTACTGCAGCACAGATGTGCTCGAAAGTGATGGAGAGAGCGAACATTTCAGATTCTTTTTAAGAATCGCAATTTCAATCATTCGAGTGCGGCAAAAGCAGTGGTGCAGCGTTTCTTTTCTTAAGATCTCGCAGCTGCTTGGAGGTATGTCCATCGTTTTAAGGCGCCAGAAAACTAGCGTCAGCGGTGCGTCAGTGGGAAGTCGGTGAAGTCGCCATTGGAGCCATAAGCCAGTAATTACGACATGCGAATCACTCGCACACCACGCAGCTGTACGATAATGCTCGTGCGTGGGCCCGCATAGCTGAGTCGGTAGAGCGTTAGGGTCCTGGGTTCAAGTCCCTGTCTGGGCAAAAATGACTACACTTTCGTAGCGGCTAATGGAAACCCTAGAGAAAAGAGTGAGGCCACGCCGTTTTGTGCCATCAGATTGCTTCTGAAGATGGCGGTTTCACTTGTCGGGAGTCGCTTCCGCCACCGGCAGTCGTGGCCGAGTGGTTAAGGCGTCTGACTTGAAATCAGATTCCCTCTGGGAGCGTAGGTTCGAGTCCTGCCGGCTGCGAAAATTTTCTCGCTCTCAAAAGGCGGACGTTCAGCTGCATCCTAGCAGTTGCGTCACTACTAAACACGTGGGTCACCAGCAATGTGCAGTGTTATTTGATCCAGGGCGCAGCGTTACAGTCGCGCCCAGAAGCCGCAGCTCATCTCCGCGTCTCACAGCCGTCCACCAGGTGTTAGTACAAGTGTCGCCTCACTGGGCAGTGCAGATGTGTCCATTTTAGCTTGCAGACGATGACATGTAGCAATTTATGAGCTAACGCAGGTGGAATGTTTTACCGTGCGTATCTGCTAGATACTGCCTCTCATACGGTGGAGAGGCTCACTCCTTCTCGTGTCTCGTTCTCTGCACACGAGTTGCCCCTGGCATCGATATAGCACGGGTTTGCTAGCGTCAGCGAAGTCAATATTACACGAATCGAGTCGACATGTTTGCTTGTTACGATGACGGAAGCAGAAGAAATGTGTGTGGAACTTCACTGCATCGCCTGCTCGCCTTTCAGCGCCCCTGTGTCTTATCAGACGAAGGTGACTGTGAAACTGGCAACGAGGCAGACGTGAACGAACACATGCAAATGGCCGCCTTGAACGTCAGCCGAAATAGCTCAGTTGGGAGAGCGTTAGACTGAAGATCTAAAGGTCCCTGGTTCGATCCCGGGTTTCGGCAGGTATTCATTTTGATGCGACGCCAATGGAATTACTCTGCGTTTGTGATAATGCAACTACCGCTGACAACAAAAATGACTCTCTCCTGTAGCTGTTCTGGTTGCCTAGTGCATGCCGTAAGAGGAACTCACTAGACAACTAACTCCCTTAGAAGCAAAAGGATTAAAAATATCCTACCGACTGCATTCCTTTTTCTGTGTCAGGTGGTGAAGAACGTCTTCAACGGAACCGTGAAATGAGCGAAAACGTGGGAAACATTGCATTCGAAATGCTTGTGAATTTTCCAATTGCCCAGTGAGTGTCGACAAAACACGTAAATTCTCTGCTCCAACGTATGAGACGTAACAACTGGTGCAATTTGTTGTTGCATCATGTGCCAGCAGTCTTCGATAGTGTGTTACGAGCTTAGCGCGATAAGTTTGTAGACAGCATTTAGGCGACGTTTTATTAGTAACAGCCCCATACAGCGATTGCACAACAGTAAAGGACATGAGTCAATGTATAGTTGTGCATCGTGGGAGGTTTCACAGCGTCGTGTGCCCGGATAGCTCAGTCGGTAGAGCGTTAGGCGTTTAAGCTAAGGGTCCAGGGTTCAAGTCCCTGTCCAGGTGGAGATTTTAATACTTTGGTAGCGATTCGTCTGGTAGCGCTGGAAACGTTACGGAAAATAATGCAGCTACGCCGTTTTCTGACACCACAGTGCTTTAAACGGTAGCAGTTGCACCGCGCTAACGGCAGTCGTGGCCGAGTGGTTAAGGCGTCCGACTCGAAATCAGATTCCCTGTGGGAGCGTAGGTTCGAATCCTACCGGCTGCGTGCGATTTTGCGTAAAGAGGAGCAAACATTTTCGCACACATGTGACATGCGTGGGCGAATGCGGGTGCAAACCAGTGACGCCATTCTCAACAAGACGAAAATTTCCGTTTTAAGAATACTGAGTTTTCGCGACGACCGCTGCTTACTGTGGCTATCGGTTCACCTCACACTGACGCTGGTACTGCAGCACAGATGTGCTCGAAAGTGATGGAGAGAGCGAACATTTCAGATTCTTTTTAAGAATCGCAATTTCAATCATTCGAGTGCGGCAAAAGCAGTGGTGCAGCGTTTCTTTTCTTAAGATCTCGCAGCTGCTTGGAGGTATGTCCATCGTTTTAAGGCGCCAGAAAACTAGCGTCAGCGGGAAGTCGGTGAAGTCGCCATTGGAGCCATAAGCCAGTAATTACGACATGCGAATCACTCGCACACCACGCAGCTGTACGATAATGCTCGTGCGTGGGCCCGCATAGCTGAGTCGGTAGAGCGTTAGGGTCCTGGGTTCAAGTCCCTGTCTGGGCAAAAATGACTACACTTTCGTAGCGGCTAATGGAAACCCTAGAGAAAAGAGTGAGGCCACGCCGTTTTGTGCCATCAGATTGCTTCTGAAGATGGCGGTTTCACTTGTCGGGAGTCGCTTCCGCCACCGGCAGTCGTGGCCGAGTGGTTAAGGCGTCTGACTTGAAATCAGATTCCCTCTGGGAGCGTAGGTTCGAGTCCTGCCGGCTGCGAAAATTTTCTCGCTCTCAAAAGGCGGACGTTCAGCTGCATCCTAGCAGTTGCGTCACTACTAAACACGTGGGTCACCAGCAATGTGCAGTGTTATTTGATCCAGGGCGCAGCGTTACAGTCGCGCCCAGAAGCCGCAGCTCATCTCCGCGTCTCACAGCCGTCCACCAGGTGTTAGTACAAGTGTCGCCTCACTGGGCAGTGCAGATGTGTCCATTTTAGCTTGCAGACGATGACATGTAGCAATTTATGAGCTAACGCAGGTGGAATGTTTTACCGTGCGTATCTGCTAGATACTGCCTCTCATACGGTGGAGAGGCTCACTCCTTCTCGTGTCTCGTTCTCTGCACACGAGTTGCCCCTGGCATCGATATAGCACGGGTTTGCTAGCGTCAGCGAAGTCAATATTACACGAATCGAGTCGACATGTTTGCTTGTTACGATGACGGAAGCAGAAGAAATGTGTGTGGAACTTCACTGCATCGCCTGCTCGCCTTTCAGCGCCCCTGTGTCTTATCAGACGAAGGTGACTGTGAAACTGGCAACGAGGCAGACGTGAACGAACACATGCAAATGGCCGCCTTGAACGTCAGCCGAAATAGCTCAGTTGGGAGAGCGTTAGACTGAAGATCTAAAGGTCCCTGGTTCGATCCCGGGTTTCGGCAGGTATTCATTTTGATGCGACGCCAATGGAATTACTCTGCGTTTGTGATAATGCAACTACCGCTGACAACAAAAATGACTCTCTCCTGTAGCTGTTCTGGTTGCCTAGTGCATGCCGTAAGAGGAACTCACTAGACAACTAACTCCCTTAGAAGCAAAAGGATTAAAAATATCCTACCGACTGCATTCCTTTTTCTGTGTCAGGTGGTGAAGAACGTCTTCAACGGAACCGTGAAATGAGCGAAAACGTGGGAAACATTGCATTCGAAATGCTTGTGAATTTTCCAATTGCCCAGTGAGTGTCGACAAAACACGTAAATTCTCTGCTCCAACGTATGAGACGTAACAACTGGTGCAATTTGTTGTTGCATCATGTGCCAGCAGTCTTCGATAGTGTGTTACGAGCTTAGCGCGATAAGTTTGTAGACAGCATTTAGGCGACGTTTTATTAGTAACAGCCCCATACAGCGATTGCACAACAGTAAAGGACATGAGTCAATGTATAGTTGTGCATCGTGGGAGGTTTCACAGCGTCGTGTGCCCGGATAGCTCAGTCGGTAGAGCGTTAGGCGTTTAAGCTAAGGGTCCAGGGTTCAAGTCCCTGTCCAGGTGGAGATTTTAATACTTTGGTAGCGATTCGTCTGGTAGCGCTGGAAACGTTACGGAAAATAATGCAGCTACGCCGTTTTCTGACACCACAGTGCTTTAAACGGTAGCAGTTGCACCGCGCTAACGGCAGTCGTGGCCGAGTGGTTAAGGCGTCCGACTCGAAATCAGATTCCCTGTGGGAGCGTAGGTTCGAATCCTACCGGCTGCGTGCGATTTTGCGTAAAGAGGAGCAAACATTTTCGCACACATGTGACATGCGTGGGCGAATGCGGGTGCAAACCAGTGACGCCATTCTCAACAAGACGAAAATTTCCGTTTTAAGAATACTGAGTTTTCGCGACGACCGCTGCTTACTGTGGCTATCGGTTCACCTCACACTGACGCTGGTACTGCAGCACAGATGTGCTCGAAAGTGATGGAGAGAGCGAACATTTCAGATTCTTTTTAAGAATCGCAATTTCAATCATTCGAGTGCGGCAAAAGCAGTGGTGCAGCGTTTCTTTTCTTAAGATCTCGCAGCTGCTTGGAGGTATGTCCATCGTTTTAAGGCGCCAGAAAACTAGCGTCAGCGGGAAGTCGGTGAAGTCGCCATTGGAGCCATAAGCCAGTAATTACGACATGCGAATCACTCGCACACCACGCAGCTGTACGATAATGCTCGTGCGTGGGCCCGCATAGCTGAGTCGGTAGAGCGTTAGGGTCCTGGGTTCAAGTCCCTGTCTGGGCAAAAATGACTACACTTTCGTAGCGGCTAATGGAAACCCTAGAGAAAAGAGTGAGGCCACGCCGTTTTGTGCCATCAGATTGCTTCTGAAGATGGCGGTTTCACTTGTCGGGAGTCGCTTCCGCCACCGGCAGTCGTGGCCGAGTGGTTAAGGCGTCTGACTTGAAATCAGATTCCCTCTGGGAGCGTAGGTTCGAGTCCTGCCGGCTGCGAAAATTTTCTCGCTCTCAAAAGGCGGACGTTCAGCTGCATCCTAGCAGTTGCGTCACTACTAAACACGTGGGTCACCAGCAATGTGCAGTGTTATTTGATCCAGGGCGCAGCGTTACAGTCGCGCCCAGAAGCCGCAGCTCATCTCCGCGTCTCACAGCCGTCCACCAGGTGTTAGTACAAGTGTCGCCTCACTGGGCAGTGCAGATGTGTCCATTTTAGCTTGCAGACGATGACATGTAGCAATTTATGAGCTAACGCAGGTGGAATGTTTTACCGTGCGTATCTGCTAGATACTGCCTCTCATACGGTGGAGAGGCTCACTCCTTCTCGTGTCTCGTTCTCTGCACACGAGTTGCCCCTGGCATCGATATAGCACGGGTTTGCTAGCGTCAGCGAAGTCAATATTACACGAATCGAGTCGACATGTTTGCTTGTTACGATGACGGAAGCAGAAGAAATGTGTGTGGAACTTCACTGCATCGCCTGCTCGCCTTTCAGCGCCCCTGTGTCTTATCAGACGAAGGTGACTGTGAAACTGGCAACGAGGCAGACGTGAACGAACACATGCAAATGGCCGCCTTGAACGTCAGCCGAAATAGCTCAGTTGGGAGAGCGTTAGACTGAAGATCTAAAGGTCCCTGGTTCGATCCCGGGTTTCGGCAGGTATTCATTTTGATGCGACGCCAATGGAATTACTCTGCGTTTGTGATAATGCAACTACCGCTGACAACAAAAATGACTCTCTCCTGTAGCTGTTCTGGTTGCCTAGTGCATGCCGTAAGAGGAACTCACTAGACAACTAACTCCCTTAGAAGCAAAAGGATTAAAAATATCCTACCGACTGCATTCCTTTTTCTGTGTCAGGTGGTGAAGAACGTCTTCAACGGAACCGTGAAATGAGCGAAAACGTGGGAAACATTGCATTCGAAATGCTTGTGAATTTTCCAATTGCCCAGTGAGTGTCGACAAAACACGTAAATTCTCTGCTCCAACGTATGAGACGTAACAACTGGTGCAATTTGTTGTTGCATCATGTGCCAGCAGTCTTCGATAGTGTGTTACGAGCTTAGCGCGATAAGTTTGTAGACAGCATTTAGGCGACGTTTTATTAGTAACAGCCCCATACAGCGATTGCACAACAGTAAAGGACATGAGTCAATGTATAGTTGTGCATCGTGGGAGGTTTCACAGCGTCGTGTGCCCGGATAGCTCAGTCGGTAGAGCGTTAGGCGTTTAAGCTAAGGGTCCAGGGTTCAAGTCCCTGTCCAGGTGGAGATTTTAATACTTTGGTAGCGATTCGTCTGGTAGCGCTGGAAACGTTACGGAAAATAATGCAGCTACGCCGTTTTCTGACACCACAGTGCTTTAAACGGTAGCAGTTGCACCGCGCTAACGGCAGTCGTGGCCGAGTGGTTAAGGCGTCCGACTCGAAATCAGATTCCCTGTGGGAGCGTAGGTTCGAATCCTACCGGCTGCGTGCGATTTTGCGTAAAGAGGAGCAAACATTTTCGCACACATGTGACATGCGTGGGCGAATGCGGGTGCAAACCAGTGACGCCATTCTCAACAAGACGAAAATTTCCGTTTTAAGAATACTGAGTTTTCGCGACGACCGCTGCTTACTGTGGCTATCGGTTCACCTCACACTGACGCTGGTACTGCAGCACAGATGTGCTCGAAAGTGATGGAGAGAGCGAACATTTCAGATTCTTTTTAAGAATCGCAATTTCAATCATTCGAGTGCGGCAAAAGCAGTGGTGCAGCGTTTCTTTTCTTAAGATCTCGCAGCTGCTTGGAGGTATGTCCATCGTTTTAAGGCGCCAGAAAACTAGCGTCAGCGGGAAGTCGGTGAAGTCGCCATTGGAGCCATAAGCCAGTAATTACGACATGCGAATCACTCGCACACCACGCAGCTGTACGATAATGCTCGTGCGTGGGCCCGCATAGCTGAGTCGGTAGAGCGTTAGGGTCCTGGGTTCAAGTCCCTGTCTGGGCAAAAATGACTACACTTTCGTAGCGGCTAATGGAAACCCTAGAGAAAAGAGTGAGGCCACGCCGTTTTGTGCCATCAGATTGCTTCTGAAGATGGCGGTTTCACTTGTCGGGAGTCGCTTCCGCCACCGGCAGTCGTGGCCGAGTGGTTAAGGCGTCTGACTTGAAATCAGATTCCCTCTGGGAGCGTAGGTTCGAGTCCTGCCGGCTGCGAAAATTTTCTCGCTCTCAAAAGGCGGACGTTCAGCTGCATCCTAGCAGTTGCGTCACTACTAAACACGTGGGTCACCAGCAATGTGCAGTGTTATTTGATCCAGGGCGCAGCGTTACAGTCGCGCCCAGAAGCCGCAGCTCATCTCCGCGTCTCACAGCCGTCCACCAGGTGTTAGTACAAGTGTCGCCTCACTGGGCAGTGCAGATGTGTCCATTTTAGCTTGCAGACGATGACATGTAGCAATTTATGAGCTAACGCAGGTGGAATGTTTTACCGTGCGTATCTGCTAGATACTGCCTCTCATACGGTGGAGAGGCTCACTCCTTCTCGTGTCTCGTTCTCTGCACACGAGTTGCCCCTGGCATCGATATAGCACGGGTTTGCTAGCGTCAGCGAAGTCAATATTACACGAATCGAGTCGACATGTTTGCTTGTTACGATGACGGAAGCAGAAGAAATGTGTGTGGAACTTCACTGCATCGCCTGCTCGCCTTTCAGCGCCCCTGTGTCTTATCAGACGAAGGTGACTGTGAAACTGGCAACGAGGCAGACGTGAACGAACACATGCAAATGGCCGCCTTGAACGTCAGCCGAAATAGCTCAGTTGGGAGAGCGTTAGACTGAAGATCTAAAGGTCCCTGGTTCGATCCCGGGTTTCGGCAGGTATTCATTTTGATGCGACGCCAATGGAATTACTCTGCGTTTGTGATAATGCAACTACCGCTGACAACAAAAATGACTCTCTCCTGTAGCTGTTCTGGTTGCCTAGTGCATGCCGTAAGAGGAACTCACTAGACAACTAACTCCCTTAGAAGCAAAAGGATTAAAAATATCCTACCGACTGCATTCCTTTTTCTGTGTCAGGTGGTGAAGAACGTCTTCAACGGAACCGTGAAATGAGCGAAAACGTGGGAAACATTGCATTCGAAATGCTTGTGAATTTTCCAATTGCCCAGTGAGTGTCGACAAAACACGTAAATTCTCTGCTCCAACGTATGAGACGTAACAACTGGTGCAATTTGTTGTTGCATCATGTGCCAGCAGTCTTCGATAGTGTGTTACGAGCTTAGCGCGATAAGTTTGTAGACAGCATTTAGGCGACGTTTTATTAGTAACAGCCCCATACAGCGATTGCACAACAGTAAAGGACATGAGTCAATGTATAGTTGTGCATCGTGGGAGGTTTCACAGCGTCGTGTGCCCGGATAGCTCAGTCGGTAGAGCGTTAGGCGTTTAAGCTAAGGGTCCAGGGTTCAAGTCCCTGTCCAGGTGGAGATTTTAATACTTTGGTAGCGATTCGTCTGGTAGCGCTGGAAACGTTACGGAAAATAATGCAGCTACGCCGTTTTCTGACACCACAGTGCTTTAAACGGTAGCAGTTGCACCGCGCTAACGGCAGTCGTGGCCGAGTGGTTAAGGCGTCCGACTCGAAATCAGATTCCCTGTGGGAGCGTAGGTTCGAATCCTACCGGCTGCGTGCGATTTTGCGTAAAGAGGAGCAAACATTTTCGCACACATGTGACATGCGTGGGCGAATGCGGGTGCAAACCAGTGACGCCATTCTCAACAAGACGAAAATTTCCGTTTTAAGAATACTGAGTTTTCGCGACGACCGCTGCTTACTGTGGCTATCGGTTCACCTCACACTGACGCTGGTACTGCAGCACAGATGTGCTCGAAAGTGATGGAGAGAGCGAACATTTCAGATTCTTTTTAAGAATCGCAATTTCAATCATTCGAGTGCGGCAAAAGCAGTGGTGCAGCGTTTCTTTTCTTAAGATCTCGCAGCTGCTTGGAGGTATGTCCATCGTTTTAAGGCGCCAGAAAACTAGCGTCAGCGGTGCGTCAGTGGGAAGTCGGTGAAGTCGCCATTGGAGCCATAAGCCAGTAATTACGACATGCGAATCACTCGCACACCACGCAGCTGTACGATAATGCTCGTGCGTGGGCCCGCATAGCTGAGTCGGTAGAGCGTTAGGGTCCTGGGTTCAAGTCCCTGTCTGGGCAAAAATGACTACACTTTCGTAGCGGCTAATGGAAACCCTAGAGAAAAGAGTGAGGCCACGCCGTTTTGTGCCATCAGATTGCTTCTGAAGATGGCGGTTTCACTTGTCGGGAGTCGCTTCCGCCACCGGCAGTCGTGGCCGAGTGGTTAAGGCGTCTGACTTGAAATCAGATTCCCTCTGGGAGCGTAGGTTCGAGTCCTGCCGGCTGCGAAAATTTTCTCGCTCTCAAAAGGCGGACGTTCAGCTGCATCCTAGCAGTTGCGTCACTACTAAACACGTGGGTCACCAGCAATGTGCAGTGTTATTTGATCCAGGGCGCAGCGTTACAGTCGCGCCCAGAAGCCGCAGCTCATCTCCGCGTCTCACAGCCGTCCACCAGGTGTTAGTACAAGTGTCGCCTCACTGGGCAGTGCAGATGTGTCCATTTTAGCTTGCAGACGATGACATGTAGCAATTTATGAGCTAACGCAGGTGGAATGTTTTACCGTGCGTATCTGCTAGATACTGCCTCTCATACGGTGGAGAGGCTCACTCCTTCTCGTGTCTCGTTCTCTGCACACGAGTTGCCCCTGGCATCGATATAGCACGGGTTTGCTAGCGTCAGCGAAGTCAATATTACACGAATCGAGTCGACATGTTTGCTTGTTACGATGACGGAAGCAGAAGAAATGTGTGTGGAACTTCACTGCATCGCCTGCTCGCCTTTCAGCGCCCCTGTGTCTTATCAGACGAAGGTGACTGTGAAACTGGCAACGAGGCAGACGTGAACGAACACATGCAAATGGCCGCCTTGAACGTCAGCCGAAATAGCTCAGTTGGGAGAGCGTTAGACTGAAGATCTAAAGGTCCCTGGTTCGATCCCGGGTTTCGGCAGGTATTCATTTTGATGCGACGCCAATGGAATTACTCTGCGTTTGTGATAATGCAACTACCGCTGACAACAAAAATGACTCTCTCCTGTAGCTGTTCTGGTTGCCTAGTGCATGCCGTAAGAGGAACTCACTAGACAACTAACTCCCTTAGAAGCAAAAGGATTAAAAATATCCTACCGACTGCATTCCTTTTTCTGTGTCAGGTGGTGAAGAACGTCTTCAACGGAACCGTGAAATGAGCGAAAACGTGGGAAACATTGCATTCGAAATGCTTGTGAATTTTCCAATTGCCCAGTGAGTGTCGACAAAACACGTAAATTCTCTGCTCCAACGTATGAGACGTAACAACTGGTGCAATTTGTTGTTGCATCATGTGCCAGCAGTCTTCGATAGTGTGTTACGAGCTTAGCGCGATAAGTTTGTAGACAGCATTTAGGCGACGTTTTATTAGTAACAGCTCCATACAGCGATTGCACAACAGTAAAGGACATGAGTCAATGTATAGTTGTGCATCGTGGGAGGTTTCACAGCGTCGTGTGCCCGGATAGCTCAGTCGGTAGAGCGTTAGGCGTTTAAGCTAAGGGTCCAGGGTTCAAGTCCCTGTCCAGGTGGAGATTTTAATACTTTGGTAGCGATTCGTCTGGTAGCGCTGGAAACGTTACGGAAAATAATGCAGCTACGCCGTTTTCTGACACCACAGTGCTTTAAACGGTAGCAGTTGCACCGCGCTAACGGCAGTCGTGGCCGAGTGGTTAAGGCGTCCGACTCGAAATCAGATTCCCTGTGGGAGCGTAGGTTCGAATCCTACCGGCTGCGTGCGATTTTGCGTAAAGAGGAGCAAACATTTTCGCACACATGTGACATGCGTGGGCGAATGCGGGTGCAAACCAGTGACGCCATTCTCAACAAGACGAAAATTTCCGTTTTAAGAATACTGAGTTTTCGCGACGACCGCTGCTTACTGTGGCTATCGGTTCACCTCACACTGACGCTGGTACTGCAGCACAGATGTGCTCGAAAGTGATGGAGAGAGCGAACATTTCAGATTCTTTTTAAGAATCGCAATTTCAATCATTCGAGTGCGGCAAAAGCAGTGGTGCAGCGTTTCTTTTCTTAAGATCTCGCAGCTGCTTGGAGGTATGTCCATCGTTTTAAGGCGCCAGAAAACTAGCGTCAGCGGTGCGTCAGTGGGAAGTCGGTGAAGTCGCCATTGGAGCCATAAGCCAGTAATTACGACATGCGAATCACTCGCACACCACGCAGCTGTACGATAATGCTCGTGCGTGGGCCCGCATAGCTGAGTCGGTAGAGCGTTAGGGTCCTGGGTTCAAGTCCCTGTCTGGGCAAAAATGACTACACTTTCGTAGCGGCTAATGGAAACCCTAGAGAAAAGAGTGAGGCCACGCCGTTTTGTGCCATCAGATTGCTTCTGAAGATGGCGGTTTCACTTGTCGGGAGTCGCTTCCGCCACCGGCAGTCGTGGCCGAGTGGTTAAGGCGTCTGACTTGAAATCAGATTCCCTCTGGGAGCGTAGGTTCGAGTCCTGCCGGCTGCGAAAATTTTCTCGCTCTCAAAAGGCGGACGTTCAGCTGCATCCTAGCAGTTGCGTCACTACTAAACACGTGGGTCACCAGCAATGTGCAGTGTTATTTGATCCAGGGCGCAGCGTTACAGTCGCGCCCAGAAGCCGCAGCTCATCTCCGCGTCTCACAGCCGTCCACCAGGTGTTAGTACAAGTGTCGCCTCACTGGGCAGTGCAGATGTGTCCATTTTAGCTTGCAGACGATGACGTGTAGCAATTTATGAGCTAACGCAGGTGGAATGTTTTACCGTGCGTATCTGCTAGATACTGCCTCTCATACGGTGGAGAGGCTCACTCCTTCTCGTGTCTCGTTCTCTGCACACGAGTTGCCCCTGGCATCGATATAGCACGGGTTTGCTAGCGTCAGCGAAGTCAATATTACACGAATCGAGTCGACATGTTTGCTTGTTACGATGACGGAAGCAGAAGAAATGTGTGTGGAACTTCACTGCATCGCCTGCTCGCCTTTCAGCGCCCCTGTGTCTTATCAGACGAAGGTGACTGTGAAACTGGCAACGAGGCAGACGTGAACGAACACATGCAAATGGCCGCCTTGAACGTCAGCCGAAATAGCTCAGTTGGGAGAGCGTTAGACTGAAGATCTAAAGGTCCCTGGTTCGATCCCGGGTTTCGGCAGGTATTCATTTTGATGCGACGCCAATGGAATTACTCTGCGTTTGTGATAATGCAACTACCGCTGACAACAAAAATGACTCTCTCCTGTAGCTGTTCTGGTTGCCTAGTGCATGCCGTAAGAGGAACTCACTAGACAACTAACTCCCTTAGAAGCAAAAGGATTAAAAATATCCTACCGACTGCATTCCTTTTTCTGTGTCAGGTGGTGAAGAACGTCTTCAACGGAACCGTGAAATGAGCGAAAACGTGGGAAACATTGCATTCGAAATGCTTGTGAATTTTCCAATTGCCCAGTGAGTGTCGACAAAACACGTAAATTCTCTGCTCCAACGTATGAGACGTAACAACTGGTGCAATTTGTTGTTGCATCATGTGCCAGCAGTCTTCGATAGTGTGTTACGAGCTTAGCGCGATAAGTTTGTAGACAGCATTTAGGCGACGTTTTATTAGTAACAGCCCCATACAGCGATTGCACAACAGTAAAGGACATGAGTCAATGTATAGTTGTGCATCGTGGGAGGTTTCACAGCGTCGTGTGCCCGGATAGCTCAGTCGGTAGAGCGTTAGGCGTTTAAGCTAAGGGTCCAGGGTTCAAGTCCCTGTCCAGGTGGAGATTTTAATACTTTGGTAGCGATTCGTCTGGTAGCGCTGGAAACGTTACGGAAAATAATGCAGCTACGCCGTTTTCTGACACCACAGTGCTTTAAACGGTAGCAGTTGCACCGCGCTAACGGCAGTCGTGGCCGAGTGGTTAAGGCGTCCGACTCGAAATCAGATTCCCTGTGGGAGCGTAGGTTCGAATCCTACCGGCTGCGTGCGATTTTGCGTAAAGAGGAGCAAACATTTTCGCACACATGTGACATGCGTGGGCGAATGCGGGTGCAAACCAGTGACGCCATTCTCAACAAGACGAAAATTTCCGTTTTAAGAATACTGAGTTTTCGCGACGACCGCTGCTTACTGTGGCTATCGGTTCACCTCACACTGACGCTGGTACTGCAGCACAGATGTGCTCGAAAGTGATGGAGAGAGCGAACATTTCAGATTCTTTTTAAGAATCGCAATTTCAATCATTCGAGTGCGGCAAAAGCAGTGGTGCAGCGTTTCTTTTCTTAAGATCTCGCAGCTGCTTGGAGGTATGTCCATCGTTTTAAGGCGCCAGAAAACTAGCGTCAGCGGTGCGTCAGTGGGAAGTCGGTGAAGTCGCCATTGGAGCCATAAGCCAGTAATTACGACATGCGAATCACTCGCACACCACGCAGCTGTACGATAATGCTCGTGCGTGGGCCCGCATAGCTGAGTCGGTAGAGCGTTAGGGTCCTGGGTTCAAGTCCCTGTCTGGGCAAAAATGACTACACTTTCGTAGCGGCTAATGGAAACCCTAGAGAAAAGAGTGAGGCCACGCCGTTTTGTGCCATCAGATTGCTTCTGAAGATGGCGGTTTCACTTGTCGGGAGTCGCTTCCGCCACCGGCAGTCGTGGCCGAGTGGTTAAGGCGTCTGACTTGAAATCAGATTCCCTCTGGGAGCGTAGGTTCGAGTCCTGCCGGCTGCGAAAATTTTCTCGCTCTCAAAAGGCGGACGTTCAGCTGCATCCTAGCAGTTGCGTCACTACTAAACACGTGGGTCACCAGCAATGTGCAGTGTTATTTGATCCAGGGCGCAGCGTTACAGTCGCGCCCAGAAGCCGCAGCTCATCTCCGCGTCTCACAGCCGTCCACCAGGTGTTAGTACAAGTGTCGCCTCACTGGGCAGTGCAGATGTGTCCATTTTAGCTTGCAGACGATGACATGTAGCAATTTATGAGCTAACGCAGGTGGAATGTTTTACCGTGCGTATCTGCTAGATACTGCCTCTCATACGGTGGAGAGGCTCACTCCTTCTCGTGTCTCGTTCTCTGCACACGAGTTGCCCCTGGCATCGATATAGCACGGGTTTGCTAGCGTCAGCGAAGTCAATATTACACGAATCGAGTCGACATGTTTGCTTGTTACGATGACGGAAGCAGAAGAAATGTGTGTGGAACTTCACTGCATCGCCTGCTCGCCTTTCAGCGCCCCTGTGTCTTATCAGACGAAGGTGACTGTGAAACTGGCAACGAGGCAGACGTGAACGAACACATGCAAATGGCCGCCTTGAACGTCAGCCGAAATAGCTCAGTTGGGAGAGCGTTAGACTGAAGATCTAAAGGTCCCTGGTTCGATCCCGGGTTTCGGCAGGTATTCATTTTGATGCGACGCCAATGGAATTACTCTGCGTTTGTGATAATGCAACTACCGCTGACAACAAAAATGACTCTCTCCTGTAGCTGTTCTGGTTGCCTAGTGCATGCCGTAAGAGGAACTCACTAGACAACTAACTCCCTTAGAAGCAAAAGGATTAAAAATATCCTACCGACTGCATTCCTTTTTCTGTGTCAGGTGGTGAAGAACGTCTTCAACGGAACCGTGAAATGAGCGAAAACGTGGGAAACATTGCATTCGAAATGCTTGTGAATTTTCCAATTGCCCAGTGAGTGTCGACAAAACACGTAAATTCTCTGCTCCAACGTATGAGACGTAACAACTGGTGCAATTTGTTGTTGCATCATGTGCCAGCAGTCTTCGATAGTGTGTTACGAGCTTAGCGCGATAAGTTTGTAGACAGCATTTAGGCGACGTTTTATTAGTAACAGCCCCATACAGCGATTGCACAACAGTAAAGGACATGAGTCAATGTATAGTTGTGCATCGTGGGAGGTTTCACAGCGTCGTGTGCCCGGATAGCTCAGTCGGTAGAGCGTTAGGCGTTTAAGCTAAGGGTCCAGGGTTCAAGTCCCTGTCCAGGTGGAGATTTTAATACTTTGGTAGCGATTCGTCTGGTAGCGCTGGAAACGTTACGGAAAATAATGCAGCTACGCCGTTTTCTGACACCACAGTGCTTTAAACGGTAGCAGTTGCACCGCGCTAACGGCAGTCGTGGCCGAGTGGTTAAGGCGTCCGACTCGAAATCAGATTCCCTGTGGGAGCGTAGGTTCGAATCCTACCGGCTGCGTGCGATTTTGCGTAAAGAGGAGCAAACATTTTCGCACACATGTGACATGCGTGGGCGAATGCGGGTGCAAACCAGTGACGCCATTCTCAACAAGACGAAAATTTCCGTTTTAAGAATACTGAGTTTTCGCGACGACCGCTGCTTACTGTGGCTATCGGTTCACCTCACACTGACGCTGGTACTGCAGCACAGATGTGCTCGAAAGTGATGGAGAGAGCGAACATTTCAGATTCTTTTTAAGAATCGCAATTTCAATCATTCGAGTGCGGCAAAAGCAGTGGTGCAGCGTTTCTTTTCTTAAGATCTCGCAGCTGCTTGGAGGTATGTCCATCGTTTTAAGGCGCCAGAAAACTAGCGTCAGCGGTGCGTCAGTGGGAAGTCGGTGAAGTCGCCATTGGAGCCATAAGCCAGTAATTACGACATGCGAATCACTCGCACACCACGCAGCTGTACGATAATGCTCGTGCGTGGGCCCGCATAGCTGAGTCGGTAGAGCGTTAGGGTCCTGGGTTCAAGTCCCTGTCTGGGCAAAAATGACTACACTTTCGTAGCGGCTAATGGAAACCCTAGAGAAAAGAGTGAGGCCACGCCGTTTTGTGCCATCAGATTGCTTCTGAAGATGGCGGTTTCACTTGTCGGGAGTCGCTTCCGCCACCGGCAGTCGTGGCCGAGTGGTTAAGGCGTCTGACTTGAAATCAGATTCCCTCTGGGAGCGTAGGTTCGAGTCCTGCCGGCTGCGAAAATTTTCTCGCTCTCAAAAGGCGGACGTTCAGCTGCATCCTAGCAGTTGCGTCACTACTAAACACGTGGGTCACCAGCAATGTGCAGTGTTATTTGATCCAGGGCGCAGCGTTACAGTCGCGCCCAGAAGCCGCAGCTCATCTCCGCGTCTCACAGCCGTCCACCAGGTGTTAGTACAAGTGTCGCCTCACTGGGCAGTGCAGATGTGTCCATTTTAGCTTGCAGACGATGACATGTAGCAATTTATGAGCTAACGCAGGTGGAATGTTTTACCGTGCGTATCTGCTAGATACTGCCTCTCATACGGTGGAGAGGCTCACTCCTTCTCGTGTCTCGTTCTCTGCACACGAGTTGCCCCTGGCATCGATATAGCACGGGTTTGCTAGCGTCAGCGAAGTCAATATTACACGAATCGAGTCGACATGTTTGCTTGTTACGATGACGGAAGCAGAAGAAATGTGTGTGGAACTTCACTGCATCGCCTGCTCGCCTTTCAGCGCCCCTGTGTCTTATCAGACGAAGGTGACTGTGAAACTGGCAACGAGGCAGACGTGAACGAACACATGCAAATGGCCGCCTTGAACGTCAGCCGAAATAGCTCAGTTGGGAGAGCGTTAGACTGAAGATCTAAAGGTCCCTGGTTCGATCCCGGGTTTCGGCAGGTATTCATTTTGATGCGACGCCAATGGAATTACTCTGCGTTTGTGATAATGCAACTACCGCTGACAACAAAAATGACTCTCTCCTGTAGCTGTTCTGGTTGCCTAGTGCATGCCGTAAGAGGAACTCACTAGACAACTAACTCCCTTAGAAGCAAAAGGATTAAAAATATCCTACCGACTGCATTCCTTTTTCTGTGTCAGGTGGTGAAGAACGTCTTCAACGGAACCGTGAAATGAGCGAAAACGTGGGAAACATTGCATTCGAAATGCTTGTGAATTTTCCAATTGCCCAGTGAGTGTCGACAAAACACGTAAATTCTCTGCTCCAACGTATGAGACGTAACAACTGGTGCAATTTGTTGTTGCATCATGTGCCAGCAGTCTTCGATAGTGTGTTACGAGCTTAGCGCGATAAGTTTGTAGACAGCATTTAGGCGACGTTTTATTAGTAACAGCCCCATACAGCGATTGCACAACAGTAAAGGACATGAGTCAATGTATAGTTGTGCATCGTGGGAGGTTTCACAGCGTCGTGTGCCCGGATAGCTCAGTCGGTAGAGCGTTAGGCGTTTAAGCTAAGGGTCCAGGGTTCAAGTCCCTGTCCAGGTGGAGATTTTAATACTTTGGTAGCGATTCGTCTGGTAGCGCTGGAAACGTTACGGAAAATAATGCAGCTACGCCGTTTTCTGACACCACAGTGCTTTAAACGGTAGCAGTTGCACCGCGCTAACGGCAGTCGTGGCCGAGTGGTTAAGGCGTCCGACTCGAAATCAGATTCCCTGTGGGAGCGTAGGTTCGAATCCTACCGGCTGCGTGCGATTTTGCGTAAAGAGGAGCAAACATTTTCGCACACATGTGACATGCGTGGGCGAATGCGGGTGCAAACCAGTGACGCCATTCTCAACAAGACGAAAATTTCCGTTTTAAGAATACTGAGTTTTCGCGACGACCGCTGCTTACTGTGGCTATCGGTTCACCTCACACTGACGCTGGTACTGCAGCACAGATGTGCTCGAAAGTGATGGAGAGAGCGAACATTTCAGATTCTTTTTAAGAATCGCAATTTCAATCATTCGAGTGCGGCAAAAGCAGTGGTGCAGCGTTTCTTTTCTTAAGATCTCGCAGCTGCTTGGAGGTATGTCCATCGTTTTAAGGCGCCAGAAAACTAGCGTCAGCGGGAAGTCGGTGAAGTCGCCATTGGAGCCATAAGCCAGTAATTACGACATGCGAATCACTCGCACACCACGCAGCTGTACGATAATGCTCGTGCGTGGGCCCGCATAGCTGAGTCGGTAGAGCGTTAGGGTCCTGGGTTCAAGTCCCTGTCTGGGCAAAAATGACTACACTTTCGTAGCGGCTAATGGAAACCCTAGAGAAAAGAGTGAGGCCACGCCGTTTTGTGCCATCAGATTGCTTCTGAAGATGGCGGTTTCACTTGTCGGGAGTCGCTTCCGCCACCGGCAGTCGTGGCCGAGTGGTTAAGGCGTCTGACTTGAAATCAGATTCCCTCTGGGAGCGTAGGTTCGAGTCCTGCCGGCTGCGAAAATTTTCTCGCTCTCAAAAGGCGGACGTTCAGCTGCATCCTAGCAGTTGCGTCACTACTAAACACGTGGGTCACCAGCAATGTGCAGTGTTATTTGATCCAGGGCGCAGCGTTACAGTCGCGCCCAGAAGCCGCAGCTCATCTCCGCGTCTCACAGCCGTCCACCAGGTGTTAGTACAAGTGTCGCCTCACTGGGCAGTGCAGATGTGTCCATTTTAGCTTGCAGACGATGACATGTAGCAATTTATGAGCTAACGCAGGTGGAATGTTTTACCGTGCGTATCTGCTAGATACTGCCTCTCATACGGTGGAGAGGCTCACTCCTTCTCGTGTCTCGTTCTCTGCACACGAGTTGCCCCTGGCATCGATATAGCACGGGTTTGCTAGCGTCAGCGAAGTCAATATTACACGAATCGAGTCGACATGTTTGCTTGTTACGATGACGGAAGCAGAAGAAATGTGTGTGGAACTTCACTGCATCGCCTGCTCGCCTTTCAGCGCCCCTGTGTCTTATCAGACGAAGGTGACTGTGAAACTGGCAACGAGGCAGACGTGAACGAACACATGCAAATGGCCGCCTTGAACGTCAGCCGAAATAGCTCAGTTGGGAGAGCGTTAGACTGAAGATCTAAAGGTCCCTGGTTCGATCCCGGGTTTCGGCAGGTATTCATTTTGATGCGACGCCAATGGAATTACTCTGCGTTTGTGATAATGCAACTACCGCTGACAACAAAAATGACTCTCTCCTGTAGCTGTTCTGGTTGCCTAGTGCATGCCGTAAGAGGAACTCACTAGACAACTAACTCCCTTAGAAGCAAAAGGATTAAAAATATCCTACCGACTGCATTCCTTTTTCTGTGTCAGGTGGTGAAGAACGTCTTCAACGGAACCGTGAAATGAGCGAAAACGTGGGAAACATTGCATTCGAAATGCTTGTGAATTTTCCAATTGCCCAGTGAGTGTCGACAAAACACGTAAATTCTCTGCTCCAACGTATGAGACGTAACAACTGGTGCAATTTGTTGTTGCATCATGTGCCAGCAGTCTTCGATAGTGTGTTACGAGCTTAGCGCGATAAGTTTGTAGACAGCATTTAGGCGACGTTTTATTAGTAACAGCCCCATACAGCGATTGCACAACAGTAAAGGACATGAGTCAATGTATAGTTGTGCATCGTGGGAGGTTTCACAGCGTCGTGTGCCCGGATAGCTCAGTCGGTAGAGCGTTAGGCGTTTAAGCTAAGGGTCCAGGGTTCAAGTCCCTGTCCAGGTGGAGATTTTAATACTTTGGTAGCGATTCGTCTGGTAGCGCTGGAAACGTTACGGAAAATAATGCAGCTACGCCGTTTTCTGACACCACAGTGCTTTAAACGGTAGCAGTTGCACCGCGCTAACGGCAGTCGTGGCCGAGTGGTTAAGGCGTCCGACTCGAAATCAGATTCCCTGTGGGAGCGTAGGTTCGAATCCTACCGGCTGCGTGCGATTTTGCGTAAAGAGGAGCAAACATTTTCGCACACATGTGACATGCGTGGGCGAATGCGGGTGCAAACCAGTGACGCCATTCTCAACAAGACGAAAATTTCCGTTTTAAGAATACTGAGTTTTCGCGACGACCGCTGCTTACTGTGGCTATCGGTTCACCTCACACTGACGCTGGTACTGCAGCACAGATGTGCTCGAAAGTGATGGAGAGAGCGAACATTTCAGATTCTTTTTAAGAATCGCAATTTCAATCATTCGAGTGCGGCAAAAGCAGTGGTGCAGCGTTTCTTTTCTTAAGATCTCGCAGCTGCTTGGAGGTATGTCCATCGTTTTAAGGCGCCAGAAAACTAGCGTCAGCGGTGCGTCAGTGGGAAGTCGGTGAAGTCGCCATTGGAGCCATAAGCCAGTAATTACGACATGCGAATCACTCGCACACCACGCAGCTGTACGATAATGCTCGTGCGTGGGCCCGCATAGCTGAGTCGGTAGAGCGTTAGGGTCCTGGGTTCAAGTCCCTGTCTGGGCAAAAATGACTACACTTTCGTAGCGGCTAATGGAAACCCTAGAGAAAAGAGTGAGGCCACGCCGTTTTGTGCCATCAGATTGCTTCTGAAGATGGCGGTTTCACTTGTCGGGAGTCGCTTCCGCCACCGGCAGTCGTGGCCGAGTGGTTAAGGCGTCTGACTTGAAATCAGATTCCCTCTGGGAGCGTAGGTTCGAGTCCTGCCGGCTGCGAAAATTTTCTCGCTCTCAAAAGGCGGACGTTCAGCTGCATCCTAGCAGTTGCGTCACTACTAAACACGTGGGTCACCAGCAATGTGCAGTGTTATTTGATCCAGGGCGCAGCGTTACAGTCGCGCCCAGAAGCCGCAGCTCATCTCCGCGTCTCACAGCCGTCCACCAGGTGTTAGTACAAGTGTCGCCTCACTGGGCAGTGCAGATGTGTCCATTTTAGCTTGCAGACGATGACATGTAGCAATTTATGAGCTAACGCAGGTGGAATGTTTTACCGTGCGTATCTGCTAGATACTGCCTCTCATACGGTGGAGAGGCTCACTCCTTCTCGTGTCTCGTTCTCTGCACACGAGTTGCCCCTGGCATCGATATAGCACGGGTTTGCTAGCGTCAGCGAAGTCAATATTACACGAATCGAGTCGACATGTTTGCTTGTTACGATGACGGAAGCAGAAGAAATGTGTGTGGAACTTCACTGCATCGCCTGCTCGCCTTTCAGCGCCCCTGTGTCTTATCAGACGAAGGTGACTGTGAAACTGGCAACGAGGCAGACGTGAACGAACACATGCAAATGGCCGCCTTGAACGTCAGCCGAAATAGCTCAGTTGGGAGAGCGTTAGACTGAAGATCTAAAGGTCCCTGGTTCGATCCCGGGTTTCGGCAGGTATTCATTTTGATGCGACGCCAATGGAATTACTCTGCGTTTGTGATAATGCAACTACCGCTGACAACAAAAATGACTCTCTCCTGTAGCTGTTCTGGTTGCCTAGTGCATGCCGTAAGAGGAACTCACTAGACAACTAACTCCCTTAGAAGCAAAAGGATTAAAAATATCCTACCGACTGCATTCCTTTTTCTGTGTCAGGTGGTGAAGAACGTCTTCAACGGAACCGTGAAATGAGCGAAAACGTGGGAAACATTGCATTCGAAATGCTTGTGAATTTTCCAATTGCCCAGTGAGTGTCGACAAAACACGTAAATTCTCTGCTCCAACGTATGAGACGTAACAACTGGTGCAATTTGTTGTTGCATCATGTGCCAGCAGTCTTCGATAGTGTGTTACGAGCTTAGCGCGATAAGTTTGTAGACAGCATTTAGGCGACGTTTTATTAGTAACAGCCCCATACAGCGATTGCACAACAGTAAAGGACATGAGTCAATGTATAGTTGTGCATCGTGGGAGGTTTCACAGCGTCGTGTGCCCGGATAGCTCAGTCGGTAGAGCGTTAGGCGTTTAAGCTAAGGGTCCAGGGTTCAAGTCCCTGTCCAGGTGGAGATTTTAATACTTTGGTAGCGATTCGTCTGGTAGCGCTGGAAACGTTACGGAAAATAATGCAGCTACGCCGTTTTCTGACACCACAGTGCTTTAAACGGTAGCAGTTGCACCGCGCTAACGGCAGTCGTGGCCGAGTGGTTAAGGCGTCCGACTCGAAATCAGATTCCCTGTGGGAGCGTAGGTTCGAATCCTACCGGCTGCGTGCGATTTTGCGTAAAGAGGAGCAAACATTTTCGCACACATGTGACATGCGTGGGCGAATGCGGGTGCAAACCAGTGACGCCATTCTCAACAAGACGAAAATTTCCGTTTTAAGAATACTGAGTTTTCGCGACGACCGCTGCTTACTGTGGCTATCGGTTCACCTCACACTGACGCTGGTACTGCAGCACAGATGTGCTCGAAAGTGATGGAGAGAGCGAACATTTCAGATTCTTTTTAAGAATCGCAATTTCAATCATTCGAGTGCGGCAAAAGCAGTGGTGCAGCGTTTCTTTTCTTAAGATCTCGCAGCTGCTTGGAGGTATGTCCATCGTTTTAAGGCGCCAGAAAACTAGCGTCAGCGGTGCGTCAGTGGGAAGTCGGTGAAGTCGCCATTGGAGCCATAAGCCAGTAATTACGACATGCGAATCACTCGCACACCACGCAGCTGTACGATAATGCTCGTGCGTGGGCCCGCATAGCTGAGTCGGTAGAGCGTTAGGGTCCTGGGTTCAAGTCCCTGTCTGGGCAAAAATGACTACACTTTCGTAGCGGCTAATGGAAACCCTAGAGAAAAGAGTGAGGCCACGCCGTTTTGTGCCATCAGATTGCTTCTGAAGATGGCGGTTTCACTTGTCGGGAGTCGCTTCCGCCACCGGCAGTCGTGGCCGAGTGGTTAAGGCGTCTGACTTGAAATCAGATTCCCTCTGGGAGCGTAGGTTCGAGTCCTGCCGGCTGCGAAAATTTTCTCGCTCTCAAAAGGCGGACGTTCAGCTGCATCCTAGCAGTTGCGTCACTACTAAACACGTGGGTCACCAGCAATGTGCAGTGTTATTTGATCCAGGGCGCAGCGTTACAGTCGCGCCCAGAAGCCGCAGCTCATCTCCGCGTCTCACAGCCGTCCACCAGGTGTTAGTACAAGTGTCGCCTCACTGGGCAGTGCAGATGTGTCCATTTTAGCTTGCAGACGATGACATGTAGCAATTTATGAGCTAACGCAGGTGGAATGTTTTACCGTGCGTATCTGCTAGATACTGCCTCTCATACGGTGGAGAGGCTCACTCCTTCTCGTGTCTCGTTCTCTGCACACGAGTTGCCCCTGGCATCGATATAGCACGGGTTTGCTAGCGTCAGCGAAGTCAATATTACACGAATCGAGTCGACATGTTTGCTTGTTACGATGACGGAAGCAGAAGAAATGTGTGTGGAACTTCACTGCATCGCCTGCTCGCCTTTCAGCGCCCCTGTGTCTTATCAGACGAAGGTGACTGTGAAACTGGCAACGAGGCAGACGTGAACGAACACATGCAAATGGCCGCCTTGAACGTCAGCCGAAATAGCTCAGTTGGGAGAGCGTTAGACTGAAGATCTAAAGGTCCCTGGTTCGATCCCGGGTTTCGGCAGGTATTCATTTTGATGCGACGCCAATGGAATTACTCTGCGTTTGTGATAATGCAACTACCGCTGACAACAAAAATGACTCTCTCCTGTAGCTGTTCTGGTTGCCTAGTGCATGCCGTAAGAGGAACTCACTAGACAACTAACTCCCTTAGAAGCAAAAGGATTAAAAATATCCTACCGACTGCATTCCTTTTTCTGTGTCAGGTGGTGAAGAACGTCTTCAACGGAACCGTGAAATGAGCGAAAACGTGGGAAACATTGCATTCGAAATGCTTGTGAATTTTCCAATTGCCCAGTGAGTGTCGACAAAACACGTAAATTCTCTGCTCCAACGTATGAGACGTAACAACTGGTGCAATTTGTTGTTGCATCATGTGCCAGCAGTCTTCGATAGTGTGTTACGAGCTTAGCGCGATAAGTTTGTAGACAGCATTTAGGCGACGTTTTATTAGTAACAGCCCCATACAGCGATTGCACAACAGTAAAGGACATGAGTCAATGTATAGTTGTGCATCGTGGGAGGTTTCACAGCGTCGTGTGCCCGGATAGCTCAGTCGGTAGAGCGTTAGGCGTTTAAGCTAAGGGTCCAGGGTTCAAGTCCCTGTCCAGGTGGAGATTTTAATACTTTGGTAGCGATTCGTCTGGTAGCGCTGGAAACGTTACGGAAAATAATGCAGCTACGCCGTTTTCTGACACCACAGTGCTTTAAACGGTAGCAGTTGCACCGCGCTAACGGCAGTCGTGGCCGAGTGGTTAAGGCGTCCGACTCGAAATCAGATTCCCTGTGGGAGCGTAGGTTCGAATCCTACCGGCTGCGTGCGATTTTGCGTAAAGAGGAGCAAACATTTTCGCACACATGTGACATGCGTGGGCGAATGCGGGTGCAAACCAGTGACGCCATTCTCAACAAGACGAAAATTTCCGTTTTAAGAATACTGAGTTTTCGCGACGACCGCTGCTTACTGTGGCTATCGGTTCACCTCACACTGACGCTGGTACTGCAGCACAGATGTGCTCGAAAGTGATGGAGAGAGCGAACATTTCAGATTCTTTTTAAGAATCGCAATTTCAATCATTCGAGTGCGGCAAAAGCAGTGGTGCAGCGTTTCTTTTCTTAAGATCTCGCAGCTGCTTGGAGGTATGTCCATCGTTTTAAGGCGCCAGAAAACTAGCGTCAGCGGTGCGTCAGTGGGAAGTCGGTGAAGTCGCCATTGGAGCCATAAGCCAGTAATTACGACATGCGAATCACTCGCACACCACGCAGCTGTACGATAATGCTCGTGCGTGGGCCCGCATAGCTGAGTCGGTAGAGCGTTAGGGTCCTGGGTTCAAGTCCCTGTCTGGGCAAAAATGACTACACTTTCGTAGCGGCTAATGGAAACCCTAGAGAAAAGAGTGAGGCCACGCCGTTTTGTGCCATCAGATTGCTTCTGAAGATGGCGGTTTCACTTGTCGGGAGTCGCTTCCGCCACCGGCAGTCGTGGCCGAGTGGTTAAGGCGTCTGACTTGAAATCAGATTCCCTCTGGGAGCGTAGGTTCGAGTCCTGCCGGCTGCGAAAATTTTCTCGCTCTCAAAAGGCGGACGTTCAGCTGCATCCTAGCAGTTGCGTCACTACTAAACACGTGGGTCACCAGCAATGTGCAGTGTTATTTGATCCAGGGCGCAGCGTTACAGTCGCGCCCAGAAGCCGCAGCTCATCTCCGCGTCTCACAGCCGTCCACCAGGTGTTAGTACAAGTGTCGCCTCACTGGGCAGTGCAGATGTGTCCATTTTAGCTTGCAGACGATGACATGTAGCAATTTATGAGCTAACGCAGGTGGAATGTTTTACCGTGCGTATCTGCTAGATACTGCCTCTCATACGGTGGAGAGGCTCACTCCTTCTCGTGTCTCGTTCTCTGCACACGAGTTGCCCCTGGCATCGATATAGCACGGGTTTGCTAGCGTCAGCGAAGTCAATATTACACGAATCGAGTCGACATGTTTGCTTGTTACGATGACGGAAGCAGAAGAAATGTGTGTGGAACTTCACTGCATCGCCTGCTCGCCTTTCAGCGCCCCTGTGTCTTATCAGACGAAGGTGACTGTGAAACTGGCAACGAGGCAGACGTGAACGAACACATGCAAATGGCCGCCTTGAACGTCAGCCGAAATAGCTCAGTTGGGAGAGCGTTAGACTGAAGATCTAAAGGTCCCTGGTTCGATCCCGGGTTTCGGCAGGTATTCATTTTGATGCGACGCCAATGGAATTACTCTGCGTTTGTGATAATGCAACTACCGCTGACAACAAAAATGACTCTCTCCTGTAGCTGTTCTGGTTGCCTAGTGCATGCCGTAAGAGGAACTCACTAGACAACTAACTCCCTTAGAAGCAAAAGGATTAAAAATATCCTACCGACTGCATTCCTTTTTCTGTGTCAGGTGGTGAAGAACGTCTTCAACGGAACCGTGAAATGAGCGAAAACGTGGGAAACATTGCATTCGAAATGCTTGTGAATTTTCCAATTGCCCAGTGAGTGTCGACAAAACACGTAAATTCTCTGCTCCAACGTATGAGACGTAACAACTGGTGCAATTTGTTGTTGCATCATGTGCCAGCAGTCTTCGATAGTGTGTTACGAGCTTAGCGCGATAAGTTTGTAGACAGCATTTAGGCGACGTTTTATTAGTAACAGCCCCATACAGCGATTGCACAACAGTAAAGGACATGAGTCAATGTATAGTTGTGCATCGTGGGAGGTTTCACAGCGTCGTGTGCCCGGATAGCTCAGTCGGTAGAGCGTTAGGCGTTTAAGCTAAGGGTCCAGGGTTCAAGTCCCTGTCCAGGTGGAGATTTTAATACTTTGGTAGCGATTCGTCTGGTAGCGCTGGAAACGTTACGGAAAATAATGCAGCTACGCCGTTTTCTGACACCACAGTGCTTTAAACGGTAGCAGTTGCACCGCGCTAACGGCAGTCGTGGCCGAGTGGTTAAGGCGTCCGACTCGAAATCAGATTCCCTGTGGGAGCGTAGGTTCGAATCCTACCGGCTGCGTGCGATTTTGCGTAAAGAGGAGCAAACATTTTCGCACACATGTGACATGCGTGGGCGAATGCGGGTGCAAACCAGTGACGCCATTCTCAACAAGACGAAAATTTC